>NC_056586.1:26782025-26782167 GCF_018340385.1 Cyprinus carpio | reverse complement strand
CAATTGAGTCTAAATATACATTGGGGTCTGGCTCGTAACCTCTTTTAATTCTGTTGTCTTCCCTATTTGTGCTCGATTTTGTTCCCCATTGTGCCATGTTAACTTCTTGAAGTAATCGTACTCTTACACATATACCTTTCCA
>NC_056586.1:26776908-26777007 GCF_018340385.1 Cyprinus carpio | reverse complement strand
AACTTCTAATACTATTTCTTTATTTACCTATTATCTCTCTTCTTTATTTTGTCTACACAATTATTTTTAATATACAAACTTAATGCCTTGCTCTCACTC
>NC_056586.1:26763907-26774706 GCF_018340385.1 Cyprinus carpio | reverse complement strand
CTTCGTTCATAATTCTCCGCGGGTTGAGCTTTTGCGGGAGAAGAAGGCACATGGATGGACCAGGTGATCGGGTTGACGATGAGTTTCTCTGGGAGTACGGCTTCAGGCTCTTCAGAGCTTTCCTCAGGTGTGTAACAATGGGATAAGGCGTCAGCCTCTGCCGTTCTTGGATCCGGGGGTCAATAGGAAATCGTGTGAATGAAAGAAATTAATGGAGGTAAAGAAATTAAAGGCCCAAAGTGCCTTGTCTGGGGTTAAGTCTCTTTGCCATTCGCAGATACTCCAGGTTCTTGTGGTCACGTACGTACCAGAAAAAACGCGATTGTCTTGCTCCCCTCCAGCCAATGCCTCCAATCCTCAAGATGCATAACTTGATGGCCAAGAAGCTCTCGGTTGCCGATGTATAATTCACCTCCGCCGGGGTTGAGCTTGCGGGAGAAGAAGAAGGGCACATAGGAACATAGGTCCAGGACAGAAGACTTGGGCTTATTTCGGAGGAGGTTTGTAAGTGGACTGGTGAGGAGCTGTAATCTGGATGAAGAGGCGAATCCTGGATGAAGCAGAAGCCGAGGAATCGTTGGAGTTCCTTTATGGTAGTGGGTGTTGGCCAGTTCCTGATGGTATCCACCTTCCCCTCGTCCATCAGGATGCCACTGCTGTCAATGTTACAGCCAAGGAACTGCACTGAGAATTGATGGAAGGAGCACTTTTCCACTTTCAGGTAGAGTTGGGATTCCCTCAGGCATTTCAGGACCTCCGCAACGTGGTGACGATGTTCTGCCAAGCTCCGGGAGTAAATCAGGATGTCATCGATGTAGACCAAGACGAATTTGTAGAGAAACTCCTGGAGCACCTCATGGATGAAGTCCTGGAATACAGAGGGGGCGTTGACCAGGCCATACGGCATCACGAGGTACTCGTAGTGTCCAGTAGGTGTTATGAAGGCTGTCTTCCACTCGTCCCTCTCATGTATCCGGATGAGGTTATACGTGCTGCGGAGGTCCAACTTGGTTAAGACAGTGGCACCACGGAGATGTTCCAGAGCTGCTGGGACGAGAGGAAGTGGATATACTGAACTTGACTGTGATGTTGTTGAGAGATCGGTAGTCAATAAAGAAGATGTTCATTCCCAACACTTGTGGCCGCGAGAGTTATGAACTTCAAGAGCATAATCATTCCACAGTCATTTTGCCTTGTTTGAAATTGTAAAGTTTCTCACCAATATATGAATCCAGGCGGATTCTTCTGATGACTTCTCTGAAGTGGTCAACAAAGCTAGAAATACGGACTGAATGACAGGATTATTCTGGGTACAAATGGGAATCGGACCCATGAAGTGCTTTACCTTGTAAACTGTGAGATGATGAATGCTACCTTGGATTTTTCGGTGGGGTATAAGTGCGGTTGCATCTCCAGGACCAGCGAGCATTGCAGGAGAAATCCGCTGCATTCCTCCGCCGAACCAGAGAAGGGCGCTGGTTTGGCCATGGGACTGGTGTGTAGAGGTCTTCACAGTGCACCCGAGACCCGTCGACCCAGGACCTGACCCGGGACCCGTACGGGTTTGGGTCTATATTTTAAATGATCTGCCGGGTCCAGGTCCGGTCCCCGAATCTATTACTTCAGGTCCCGGGTCTGTTTAAAACATTGTGTTGTAATAACCCGTGCGATCGGAGTCATCGTCGGATCGGAGAACACTCGGCTGTGATCAGACACTGCTTGTGTTTTTTGCAACTTGTAAAATTAGGAAAAGAAAAGTGTGAGAAAAAAAAAGCAATTCTCTTTCTCTCTCTCTGCTGTTAGAAACAGAGCGCGCAGACTCAGAGTTAATGCAAGTGCACGCACGGTAATGATGCTTGCAGACTTGACACACTCATATTTAATATATTTCAAATATCAGCAACAAAAATCTGAGGGTGAACTGTAACATGAATGTTTTCTATGGCGCTCAAAAGGTGTGCGTTTAAAAAGCATATTTTAGGTTGATTCCAGCGAGCACGCATGTGCAGGTATCAAAGCTACGTGTCATGTTTCTATGGCAACAGTGAGGGACAACAAATGACTTTGACCACCAAAACCACACTTTACATTTTCTCCCAATTTTTATAATAATATAATGAACCGTTTAATTTTAAAGTTTTAGTGGTCAGATTTCAGACTCGACGCAAAAAGCAGAGCACAGAGATGATAGCAAATAAATAACGTCAGCGGCCATGGGCACTGAACGAGCAGTCGTTATTATAGTTCAAAAGGGCAAACAGTCGAAGTTATTATGCGATGTTAAATGCAAATCCAGAATGTACATGTGCACACCCAGCTGCATTTGTCATCCGTCAACCTCTGACATCAAGTGGACTTTTGAAGCTGAAATAATGAGTGGATTAAGCTTGGACTTGGAATAACGAGAAGAATAACATGGATAAACTTCTTCTTGTCGGAGGATTGTAACTGCATCACAGGCAGTCAGGTACAAGGAAGAGAGAACTACGGCTCCTTAAATTAGGGTAAGGACAAAAAGGTTGTATTTTCACACAAACAGGTTTATGCCGGGTAATAGCAATTTTTAAGGTGGAATATGACAATCGGGTCCAGTCGGGTCTGTGTCTTGCCGGCGGGTTCGGGTCCAGCTTTCAAATTTAGACGGGTCCAGGTAGGCATTTCTCGGACTCTAAATGGGTTCGGGAGCTTTTCAAAATAATAGACGGGTCCACGTTTGGGGTTGTAGTACATTACGGGTCTCTTTCGGGTTCGGGGTTGACGGGTCCATTGCCTTTCAAATAATAGAGGGCTCAGGTAGGATTAATGTTTGAGTTTCAAGGCGGATCCTGACATGGGTTGGAGGTCTGGTGGGTCAGGCAGCTTCTTCCAGTATAAATAGACGGGTCACGGGACGGTTGGTGGGATAGTAGTACATTAGCGTGGCAATCGGTTCCTTTCGGGTTGAGCAGGGTTCATAGAGGGGGATGAAGAACACACACACACACTCGACGCATGAAAACACAGGAGGTAACGTGGAATCACTGGAGACAGTGTAAGTACTAACACTGGTAGTCCTTGAAGTAAGCAGGTAGGCAAGCCCTAGATGCGGTCGAGACGGACAGTGACTGTTGTGTGTGTGAGTTGTCATTTATGTGCCAGTAGATTAGGGGTTGCTGACGAGGGTCAGTGTGTGTGTGAATCAGTACTCAGATGAGGGAGTGCGCTGTGATTGGATGATGTTGTAGCCTGGCGTGTCTGTGACACTGTGCAGTTCCACAGTTTGTATATCAGAGCCAGATGGTTACACAATGCCAAAGTTAGATGCTAGACAAATATTGAGTGTTGCAAGTTGGAAATGGCTGAGAACTATCATAATTAATTATTGTGGTTTTATTCAATTAACACACATCACATTTATTTTCAGTACTGCAGATTTATTTGAAGTTCTTGTAAGTTTGCATTTAAAGAGAAAAATAAAGACATAAATAAAATCATTTAGTTCAGCTCTCAATTCAGAAATTTGGGTTATTTCACTCTTCTTGAAGGCTTTGACATCTTTGCTTCATTCCCTAAGCAGATTTTCACTTTAGATGCACTAGTGATGTATGTGAACTAACGTTCTACATTTCCTTGAGGATTGTTATGTTCTCACAGTATCTCAGCTGTTCTTACTGGAGGCCTCCTTCCACCTTTAACATACAGGTGCATCTCGATAAATTAGAATGTTGTGGAAAAGTTCATTTATTTCAGTAATTCAACTCAAATTTTGAAACTTGTGTATTAAATAAATGCAATGCACACAGACTGAAGTAGTTTAAGTCTTTGGTTTATTAATTGTGATGATTTGGGCTCACATTTAACAAATGAGAATACTTCATAAGATCAATAAAATAAAATATTTTTAGTGAATTGTTGGCCTTCTGGAAAGTATGTTCATTTACTGTACATGTACTCAATACTTGGTAGGGGCTCCTTTTGCTTTAATTACTGCCTCCAATTCGGCGTGGCATGGAGGTGATCAGTTGTGGCACTGCTGAGGTGGTATGGAGCCCAGGTTTCTTTGACAGTGGCCTTCAGCTCATCTGCATTTTTTGGTCTCTTGTTTCTCATTTTCCTCTTGACAATACCCCATAGATTCTCTATGGGGTTCAGGTCTGGTGAGTTTGCTGGCCAGTCAAGCAATCCAGCACCATGGTCATTTAACCAACGTTTGGTGCTTTTGGCAGTGTGGGCAGGTGCCAAATCCTGCTGGAAAATGAAATCAGCATCTTCAAAAAGCTGGTCAGCAGAAGGAAAACAATGAAGTGCTCCAAGATTTCTTGGTAAAACGGGTGCAGTGACTTTGGTTTTCAAAAACACAATGGACCAACACCAGCAGATTGGGACATTGCACCCCAAATCATCACAGGGACTGTGGAAACTTAACACTGGACTTCAAGCAAATTGGGCTATGAGCTTCTCCACCCTTCCTCCAGACTCCAGGACCTTGGTTTCCAAATGAAATACAAAAACTTGATCACATGCTTTTCATAGACTTTGGACCACTGGGCAACAGTCCAGTTCTTCTTCTCCTTAGCCCAGGTAAGACGCCTCTGACGTTGTCTGTGGTTCAGGAGTGGCTTAACAAGAGGAATATGACAACTGTAGCCAATTATTTCAGAAATTGGAATGAGTTTTAAGAATAATTTTCCCATCAACTGGTCAAAATGCACAACACCACTGTATGCTGCTTGAAAGACCTGTGTGCACTCTGATGTACAGTAGCACGCATGAGAAGCATATGGGAACAGAAAACATGAACTCATGTGAGAGACGCACTGAATGAAAGCACATTCACTCTCTGACAGCAGATGCATTGACCATATTTTAAAGAGTGTGACAAACAATGAACAGTTTGTTATATTACTGTATGTCTTTTATATGTTGCAGTTGAATTGTGTTCACAAAGTAAAAAAAAAAAAAAAAAATTAGAGAATTAGACGTATAGGTTACTGTATTTTCTGAAGATGTCATGCAGTGTGACAGTGGACTTGCTGTCTTGTGGTGGAAGCTGGAAAATCTTCCTCCATGAGGTTCTTAATTTAGAGGACGACAATATATACATTACTGGATATTAAGATGATTTTATTTTGGAGAGGAATCAATATTTTATTTAGCAAGGATTAAACTTGCTAAAGGTTACAAAAGGTTTCTTTTTCAAATAAATTCTGTTCTTTTGAACTTTTTACTGATCAAAGAATCCTGAAAAAAAAAAAAAATTGTTTCCTTAAGTATATTAAGCAACACAACTGTTTTCAGAATGGATAATAATAATAAATATGTCCTCACCAGTAGGGGTGCTCCGACTGATTGAGTGAACTTTGTCTTCATGTTGATGGAAACAGCAACACTATGCAACTTTTTCTGTGTTCAGAATTTGCAAAATGTAGGCTATATGTATATATATGACGCAAAATGTATAATAAGCGAGTACATCATGAATACGTCTTCCAAACCGTATTTTGTCTTATCCCGAATCACTACGGTAGCCTACACTTATACTAATGTTTTTTATTCGGAGTGTTGTAGCCTGTTCGGTCATCACCGCTGCGGAGTAATACATACCTGCGTGAATCGGGCATTGACACAAAAGTTTTTGAGAAGTAGCTCCGGTTAGAATGTTGTTCTTCCCCGGGATGCGGCAGTTCTGTTTATTAACCGCTATAGCGCCAAAAGTTACATAGTTTTCTTAAAGGAAAAATTTAAAGGAAAAAGAAATCACTCAAATATAATCAGACCAGCTGATATTAAGTGGTGTATCAAATCCTTGTTTAGTCTAATGTTTAATTATTTTATTCACTCAATCTTTTATTTTTGGCCTTCACCTTTTTGTTATAGATGACACAACCATTAATTTCTTCAACAAAAAACTTGGACATCACAACCCTAAAAAAAATAAGCCATGGTTTTATCATAGTAAAACTACTTAATTTTCTTTTGCATGATTTCTGAAGGCTTGAGACTAATAAATTAGAGTCATATTAAAGTTATATCCATAGATAGCCTAAATGTCGAGAGCTACAATTGTCGTTTGTAAATAATACAATTTACTCATTTATTTAAAAGTAAACCCCATTTATTAAAGTTATATTTTTACCCCATAGGTTTTTTTTTTATTTTTTTAGCCAGAAGGCCCTGGTATACTATACAGTATGTGTATGCGGTGCAGAA
The DNA here is from genome assembly GCF_018340385.1 of Cyprinus carpio. NCBI lineage: Eukaryota > Metazoa > Chordata > Actinopteri > Cypriniformes > Cyprinidae > Cyprinus > Cyprinus carpio. The sequence goes on along the minus strand of NC_056586.1, from coordinate 26,768,517 downwards.
GCAGCAGCGAGAGTGTTAAAGTTATATTTTTACCCCATAGGTGTTTTTTTTATTTTTGGTCACCCCGGCGAACGTAGTGGGGGGCATTCGACCTCGCAAAGACACACACCCTGCCCACGGTGATGGTACGTGTGCTGCGGCCATCCCTACGTAGACAGCCCACTCGGACCGGTCGGTTTTCCCATTCTTGGGACGGGGTTCTACGCAGATTTCCTTTATTGTCTCTGGCACAAAACCTGACGTGCGTGCTCAGATACACGATGCTCACGTCTAGCTTCGCTCCCGGAGTGGGGTCTCGCGCACTACTAAAACGTGTCTCACCAAAAAAATATCATTAACAAAATTTCGAATGACAAAAAAAATTACGGGGTGGTCTAGAAACCCCAAACTTTCAATTTTACTTTATCAATAAGTTACGATATTTAAAGTAAATGGATTCACAAAAACAACTAATAATGGATAGAAAGGGAACGGAATCAACGGGCCGTAGCCTGGATTTTGGGGGCCCCGGTGGAGGTTTTCCCGTGGGCCCTGTTGAAATTGATTAATTTGTATGTTCGTCTATTATTTATTTGTGTGATTTAAAGTTTTTTTGTTTCAAGTTTGTAGATATCCCAGGTACAGAAAAAAGCTGAATAATTAAATGTAAAATGCACTGCATAGCTGCACTCGTAAAAATAAAGGTACAATCAAACCAAAATGTAGTAAGACAACTAACAACATTTCTCACATTATCACAGTGTATTTGCTATAGTTTCAGAAAATGTTCATAAAATATGACAAGAACTCAGAGTTCAACTATCAGAACAAATTCATCGTGATAATCTCAGATACTTTGATAGAAAGTATGTAATGAATTACAATCGAACCAAAAACTTCAGATAACTGTTAGTATGACAATATTTACACAACTATCAATACTTTGTTGACAAATTACCAAGCAATGCTTACAACTTTTAGTTCAGCCTGTGGTGGAAACATGTTGCATTATTATTAATTCAGGAAAAAACACGTAAGCAAAACATGGCCTTTTTTTTAGCAATTTCATTAGTAGGTCCACTGTATGAAGATGTTTTTGTTATAATATGTCACGGTTCACTTTATTTTGCTCTATCACAGGAATTATAATGACCTGCACCTACTAGTAAATAAATTATTTATCAAAAATTATACTCGGGTGTCTGAAATAAGTGTGTATGAGGTGCATTAAATTTGATTAAACATACAAAGTAATTCAGTGAAGAGCAGTGAGTGATTTCTTTCTTCATTTTCTTGGATTAAAACATGACAAGCAATATTAGCTAAATTAGGGGCAAGGTCACTTTAAGAGAAATGAATGCATCCAATATAATAGCCTATAGTCCGATTTTTTTCTCAACTGTTAACGGTCACTTAAGACATAACCGACAGTTTTTTTCGAAATTACTTCCAAGGACGGTAATTTTGACAGTTCGTGATGTATTTGTCGGTACAAAGTGCAAAAAAAAGGCAAATGCAGTGTTCATGTGTTTGCGGAAACGCGTCTCTCTGCGCGTGAGCCTGAACAACCAGAGCAACCACGGAGGTGCTGTATTGGGCTGAGATGCTTTCACTATCCTTTGTCTGTTTGTTTAAAACACATTCCCCGATTTGTATGTGTTATAGATTTATCAGGAGGAAACTCGAGGAGAACTTCGCAAAGGATGATGCTCGGTGCAGGTTGTGCTGTCTGTGAGACCGCGGCTCTGCTGCTTGTGAACACAGCGCGGTTACAGGCTATCAGTTGAGCCTTTTACGCGTCTTGTGTTTAAATGCATTAAACTTTGTGAATATTTAAATTGGACAAGTGGCTTAAAAAGCACGTGAAAATAATAAGATTTTTTTTTTCGTGACGCCACACGCAGACAGGTCGGCCTGTCACATGTCCTGATCGTCTTTTTAGGCTGGCTTCAGGCCAGAACGGTCGAGAATTGCCGGGGCGCCCCCCTCAACCTGTGGGCCCATATAATCTGTCACCACCTTCACACCCCACTAGGGCACGGCCCGTGGTTCAATCAATGTAACACAATAGCTTATGCCTCACAGCAAAGCAGATCGCCGCTTTGGGGAGAACAGTATGCTCCAGTATCAAACAAATAAAATCCATGAATCCAAAGCTAAGATTAATGTAATGAAATAACCCACTGTCATCCCTCCCAGTTCGATGGAAGAGACTACATGAAACCTCACCGAATTAAAACAAAAAAATAATAATATCCCAAACATTTATAAAACTTATATTAAAATACCAATACAACACAGATAACTTTACCAATTGCTAAATGGCACAATAAATTGAGACTTGGTTTTATCTCCCCAACATGCGACTTCTGGAAAGAAAAATCTCTAGTAATATATTTTCTCCATTGAACACAGACAAATACAACCCCATACAACTAATACAGTATGACAAGATGATCACAGGACTTCAATACATTACTCCAATTACGAGGAATCTTTTTAAATGGGTTCTGAATGCGGCGACAGATATATGCTCTACAATGCACACTGGGTACCACTGATGATATTTCTCGCAGTGCCACCATGAGAGCCATGTCAACCTGTTTGATCAATTTTGGGTATTAGTAACCAATAAACTTTGCCATCATTAATGGGCTGTAGGATTCCTCTGTTCCATCACTTTGTTGAAAAACAAATGGGGGAATAACTCACGAACGAATTGACACTTGAAATCTTGTCCGGATTAAATACAATCAAATCCACTCCTCATCTCTCTAGGATCTATCGGCCCCACAAAAAATTACTTATTGCCTAAACTGGAAGATCAACTATAAGGAATACCATTAAGCTACTGGACTAACCTTCGTTTAGGATATCTATTGCATTAGAGAAAAAATAAGAATACACAAACAAGGAAAAAAACATATTATTTTTTTTTTTATTTATCATTACAGTCAATCTGGAATCCAACGCTTTGGACTTATCCTTAACTATACATCATGAAACTGGAGTGTACGAGCCCACACACCTTTCCTACCCAAACCATTTTACAAAACATCCGAGGAGGAGGAAGGGGAACAGGGGGATATTAATCATAATATGGTGCTAGTAGGATAACAGTATATATGTTGGATGACTGTTTTTGGATGTCTTTATATAGATATAATATAAATATATATAATTATAAGTAACATAATTATAATATATATTATAGTATAAGTATTAGATATACATATATAATATATATATCATATAACAGATATGATGTTTCAGATGTGTGTTTGATCATACCTTTTGTTCCCCATGTCTATGTGTTCCATCTTTGCGGTTTGTAAGTTGCTATGCGGAAGTCTTGTGCTATTTAGGGCGGGTGAAGAGACAACTCTACCTAGCTGTGCTAATCCTTTACTATATTAGCATGCCAGTTAGTGACCAGTCATCCCCTTAGTAATATGCTTGAGAACATTTAATGGAGTGTTTTGATATATACAAGACATTTATGTGTGTTGCTAAGTAATCAGCCCCTGTCAATTTCCCATTCTGGGACAATTTTGCCACTTCTGTATTTAACTTGTGAATTAAAGATCATGTACTATGTGTGTGTATGAATACATGTGATTAGCCACAATAAGCGATGGATGCAGGGGATTTAATGATAATATATATGACACAAAGAGGCTATAGAAAAGGCAGAGGAGAGTTGTGACATGTGGGCCGCCACTCACGATGGTGAAGACTTAATCGTTTTAGCTTTCATTTTTTACTGGCCTTACTGGTTATTGTGATATTATTAGGAGCGAAGCCAGTTATAAAGTCGTGATATGCGTCAAACCTTTGTTTAAAAGAAGACTCTCTGAGTAATGAAGTTGTTCGTTATCTAGTAGTCGGGAACTGTTATGATCGAATAAGCTTCAAGAGGGCTTTGAACTCAAGACTGAGAAGGTAGTGTGGGCTCTGTCAGGGAGGTTTCCAAGGACTTTTTTTGCCAAAAATCCAGATATCAGATGGTAAGCGAACATGGTTATATATTCGAGAAGAGGTCAGAGAAAGGAATGGAGTTAGATAATATGGATTTTCCTTCCAACTAAGAAACATAACCAATCGAGTGTGCTGACGTGCTGACATCATTTTAAGGCCCTTATCATGTAATAATAGTCAAATACGCCTGTAGTGAGTAATAATAACAGGTTTGTTGTATGGTAGAAAACCAACAGTGATGTCATACAGGACAAGTACGAAAAGACAGAGAAAGATCAAGACTGCTTGTCGCAGCACTCAAAACAGCTCAAAAAATGGGTCTGTTTTTTTTACATGTGTTGAAATCATCAGAGTGTAGTAAATGCAAAACTGTGTAATGTGCACACATACAGGGTATTGTTAAAATGATAGAACAAGTAATGGCAATGGTGTGTTCATACTAACATGTCAAAAAACTTAATTGTTTCAGTACTTTGAAGATTTAAAAGGAGGTTTTTTTTTTTTTTGTAATGGTTAAAAATACTTTGACAATTTGATACTCAAACATTTAAGGAAGCAATTATAAAAAATATATTAAAAAACATTTTACATCATCAATATAATAATTTATACAAACATAAACAAGGGGAATTACTATACTATGTGTAGATATA
>NC_056586.1:26756407-26758907 GCF_018340385.1 Cyprinus carpio | reverse complement strand
ACCCTCCGTGGTGGAGCGGATCAGGAGAAGCTATTGAAGCAATGAAACAGTTGAAGCAAATGTGGCATATTGTGTCAGGGCTTCAGTGTCCGGCGCGGCTCTCAACGGTGACACCTAGTGGTCACTTGCAGGTGATCCTGAAACAATTTTTGACAACAGGCATTAAAAAATGTGTTGTTTTTATTGTGTATGTTTCTAATATGTGAAGCTTGTAACCTGTAGGCTTCTCACTGTGCATAATGTTATTTTTCTCATGAAAAATGAATATTAATAAAAGAAATCAAAAAAAAACCACAATGTCTCACTTTTTTAGAGATTTTTTATTCAAAAATATAGCTTTCTCTACTGTGGAAGGATCTCTGATCTACTTCTTTTTTACAGATAATTTCTCCAGCCTTTAGAAAAAATCCTCTCACATAACCCCACGGGGAGTCAAGATGCGCTTGACTTGGCTTTTATACAGATGTGTGATTGTGTGGTCTGTAGCCGATCGTGGTCAATCAAATGCTGATTCGGGCGGACTACGCCACCCGTCGTAAAACACTTGTAGAAACACTTCGCTGTTTCATTTAGTCCGTAGTCACATGACATGGGTGTTTTGAATCACGCTCGGATCAGTGTTTCAAAACATCTGCGCTTCGATCTTGCAAAGCTTCGGAACATCTGTTTCACGCCAGCCATCCCTAGCTGGCCTTGAACCCGCGGGTCTCAGTTGAGCCATATGCTGTCATCTGTCAACTACATGTATTGTTAAATGTGCAAACTGCGCCTTTATTTGATTATCTATGACATGTAATTATATTGATTGATATCTATTATTTCGTGTAGGCCCATATTATAGGCTGTGGATAGTTTATGGGATGCATAATAAAATATATTGCATACACATACACACACTCTAATATAGCAGGGCTGGCCAGGGAGCCCAGCGGGAGCGTGCAGATCCATATGCAAGCTTTTTATTGGACAGAGGCGTGGTCACTTAACGGGCATGGGTCAACACTGGCAAACAACAGGTATATAGAGGGCAAGAAACAAGGAGGCGACTTAGGGCATGTGTTGCTCTTTGAGCGCCACAATATCAGAGAGGCAAAAGCAAGAGAGAGAGGTAATCCAGAATTCAGAGCAAAGAGGTCAAAACACTTACGAGTAGCAGGGCAAAGCAAGAAAAGACTAAACTATGAAAACTATAAGCTGAAACAAGACTATATGAAAACTATAAAACTAAACTGAAACAAGACTATGAAAACAAACATGGAATGACATGGTAGCATTTTCATGTCGAGCATTTACAATAGGCTATTATTTACAAAGTATTCAGAACGCTAAGGTAAAGAGATCGAAGTGTTGCAAAGTTTAATGGACTTACATTGACTAGGATGCATAAAAATGTTTTCTTGTAGGCCTATTTTAAATTAGGCACATGTAACATGTAATTTCACGATCACATGTATTTGAATGCTTGACTATTCGCACTTAACCGTGGCGGGCTCCGGGATTTTTTTTTTCGGGAGGTGCTAAGGAGGGGCCTCACAGTTCCGAGGGGCAGCTAAACAAAAAAAAAAAAACCAAAGAAATTAGGGGGGGGGGGGGGGGGGGGGGGGGGGGGGGGGGGGGGGGGGGCAAACAATGAAAGTCTTATTAAGGCTTCATCAAGGTATGTTCTAAATAGCAGGCAAAATTCATCCACCTTGTGTTTTGTATACAGGCTATCAACAGCTTGAAAAAGTGCAAATTAAGATGAAAAAAAAAAAAAACTCTATGGTCTACACTTTGTCATATCATTATTGTATTTTGTTTCTATTCCTAAACTATCCTTGTGGATTCATAAATATTTAATAAATTTTATTAGAATATAGCTTGATATTTCATGATTACTACTTTGTTCTGATGGACCTTTGCTACTAATTCTTCATCTCAACGTAGAATTAATAATTTAATCATTTAAATTGTTAATTTTATAATTACCGTTAAAAGGTTATACTGACAAATAATTTTCCGTAATATGTAGATGTACTTGTTAACCCCTGTAAAATGGTAAAATGATTATGTGAGAAATAAAAGACGTTTCGTAGTTACACTCTAACTGCCGGTTGCAACCCGACCCCATTTGGGTTAGTTAGTCAACCTAGCGCTTGGTCAACATATAGGGACAAAACCAAGTGCTGGGTTATTTTAACACACATAGTTTGGGTTAATTATGTTTAACCCGCATGGTGGGTTTTCCTGTTTTTGTATGGTTGTGAGAAAATTACATACATTGCAATTAGGCTCAAATGAACCCAAAGTTGAGCTAGGCATTAACCCTCCAAATCCCGCAGTCCACCGCCTGTTTCTTCATTCAGTGGCCCTAAGAAGAGAAGACAATTTTTGAAAAAGGAAAACATTGAATGAAACTCTAATCATGTTTGCAGATAGAGTTGTATTCACACCAGTAAGGATGGTAAATAATCTGTTTTATCATTTCAACCACTTTGTGGTTGTTCAATGTCTCTGTCTT
>NC_056586.1:26753872-26754584 GCF_018340385.1 Cyprinus carpio | reverse complement strand
AATCAATCCGACACCCGTCTCAACTGTGACACCTAGTGGTCACTTGCAGGTGTTGATCTGAAACAACCTTGACAACGAGCCATTAAAATATGTGTTGTTTTTATTATTGTATTTTTCTAATATGTGAAGCTTGTAACCTGTAGGCTTCTCACTGTGCATAATGTTATTTTGGTCATGAAAAATTAATATTAATAAAAGAAATCAAGCCACAATGTCTCACTTTTTTTTAGAGATTTTTATTCAAAAATATTAATTTCTCTGCTGTGGAAGGACTTAGCCTACTTCTTTTTTTTTCAGATAATTTCTCCAGCCTTTGAAAAAATCCTCTCACAAAAACCCACGAGGTCAAGATGTGTTGACTTCACTTTTATACAGATGTGTGATTGTGTGGTCTGTACCCGATCGTGTCAATCAAATGCTGATTGTATATTATAGGCTGTGGATAGTTTATGGGGATGCACATAAATATATTGCATACACATACACACACTGTAACGGGGCTGACGAGACGCGAGACATGCAGATCCATATGCAAGCTTTTATTGGACAGAGACGTGGTCATAACAGGCATGGGTCAAACACTGGCAAACAGGTATATAGAGGGCAAGAAACAAGAGTAATCCTAGGGCATGTGTGGGTCTTTGAGCGTACAATATCCAGAGGGCTAAGCAAGAGAGGTAATCCAGAATCCAGAGCAAAGGGTCAAAACACG
>NC_056586.1:26753549-26753810 GCF_018340385.1 Cyprinus carpio | reverse complement strand
TTAAACAAGACTATGAAAACTGTAAACTTAAACAGGACTATGAAAACTATAAACTGAAACAAGACTATGAAAACTATAAACTGAAACAAGACTATGAAATCTATAAAATGATATGAGAATTTTAAAATTAAACAGGACTATGAAAAGTATTAAACTATCGCTAGGGGAGGGATATATGCAGAACAATACTCGGCAGTGTGCGTAAGGAAGTCCAATGCTTATAAAGCATGTCTGATGATTGTGCTGTGTGTGTGTAATTGG
>NC_056586.1:26744732-26752950 GCF_018340385.1 Cyprinus carpio | reverse complement strand
TTTTGTGTGGCAGAGAAGGCCTCCAGCTGTGGAAAAATCCTTCTCACAAAACCCACGAGGTCCAAGGCAGTGGACTGCACTTTGGACAGAGGGGGGAGGGGGGGGTCTGTACCCGATCCGTGGTCATCAAACTGATTCGGCGACCATGCCACCTGTCCCGAATACCTTGTTGGAAACCTTCAGGCTCATTTAGCCGAGCCATGAACTGGGTTTTGGGGAATCACGCTGTCGGTTCAGTGTTTCGAAACATCTGCGCTTCGTGGCGATCTTGCAATCTCGCTTCGGCACAGCTGTTCAACGTCAGCCATCCTAGCTGCCTTGACCCCGTGGTCTCTCACTAGCATGCTGCATCTGTTCCCTACATTATGTTAAATGGCAAACTGCGCCTTTATTTAGTTATCATACATTGTAAAGATGTGATTGATATCTATTAATTTTGTGTACCTATATTATAGGCTGTGATAGTTTATAGGGGATTGCACATAAATTATATTGCATACACATACCACACTGCTAATCGTCGGGCTGACAGATGCGAAAACGTGCAGTCCATAGCAAGCTTTTAATTCTGGACAGAGACACGCCTGTCATACATGCCATGGTTCCCAAACCACTGGCCAAACAGTATATAGAAGTGGCAAGAACAACGAGTAATCCTAGGGCTGTTTGTGGCATCTTTCGCATACTGTATTTCTGAACTATAATTCGCAGCAGTGGCAAGCAAGAGAGGTAATCCAGAAGGTTCAGAGCAAAGGTCAAACCACGAGTACCAGGGCAAAGCAAGACAAAAGACTAAACTATGAAAAACTATAAACTGAACACGACTATGAAAACGAACATGGATTACATGGAGCATTTCATGTCGAAGCATTTACCATAGGCTATATTTACAAAAGTATTCATAAACGTTAAGTAAAGAGATCGAATGTTGCAAAGTTAATGGACTTACATGACTAGGATGCATAAAAATGTTTTCTTGTAGGCCTATTTTAAATTATGCACATTAACATTTATTCACGATCAAATTTATTTGAATGCTGACTATCGCACTTAACAGTGGCGGCTCCAGGATTTTTTTTTTTTCGGGGTGCTAAGGAGGGGCTTAACAGTTCAGAGGGGCTGCTAAAAACTAATTAAATTAAGTGAAAATAATGAATGTCTATAAGCTTCAGCTAATGTATCTAAATAGCATGCAAATTCAGCCACCTTGTGTTTTTTATACAGCTTACAACAGCTTCGAAAAAGGCAAATTAAAAAAAAAAAAAATAATCTAGTTCGACTTTACGTAAATCTACAACTCTAACTGTCATGGATTAACATGAACGTGAAGAGACGTAACCCAATTTGGGTTATATTTAGGCATTAGCGCTAGACGCTTGCACGTCAATTAATGCCCCGGCAAGACGCGCACGCACTGGTGTTGAGCTATTTAAACCCAACTCGATTGAGGTATTATGAGAATCTATGTTAGAGCTCATCACTGCTGGGTTTCGTTTTTATGTTTAAAATATAGCTACATGCAATAGGCTCAATGTAACCTCTAATTGCAGGACTAGGCATGGTTAAGACTGCTTCACGAGGAATCCCTTCATACTTTAGTACACCGCACTGTTATATCTTGCAGTCAGCAAGCTGGGTTTCCACAATAAGGCTTAAAAGTACTACATTGCAAGAGCTCAGATGGACCCAAATTGACTAGGCATTACACCTACGAATCCCGTCACCGCCTTTCTTCATCAGTGGCCTCAAAGAGAAAACACATTTGAAAAAGGAAACACTTAAATTAACCTCTAGTCCTTTTCAGATAGAGTTTGTATTCACCCATAGGATGGGTAAATCATCTGTTTAACTTATTTCAACCACGTTGTGTGGTTGTTTTTAATGTCTCTGTCTAAACGGCGCCCCAAATGTGATATTGTTTGAATAATATATGGCTTTCAGAAATCGAATTCTTTACTGAAATATTTAAACAGACATGACATACAAATTCTCATGTACTTGGAGGGCTGCTCTTTCAAGGGGTTAGTAGTAGTCCACAAAAAATTAAAATGGTCATAATTTACTCTCCCCCATGTTTGTTCCAGAACCATACAAACTCTTCTAATTTTTGGAACACAAATAAATATATTTAATAATATCTCTTAATTTTTTGTCCTCCATTGCCTTTAGTCACGGGAGACCAATGTTTTCTTTTGAGCAGATGTGTTAAGCTATCATATAATTTAAGATTTATTTATATATAAATATCCGAATGGATTACTTTTTACAATAACTCATTATCTAGACTCTTAATGGATTAACTAAAATTTTTTTCATGAGAAAATGACAAATATATTCATTTGTATTTGTAAAGACAGACAAAAGTCTTATAGGTTTGGAATGACATAAGGTGCAAGTAAATGATTTTTTTTTTGCGTGAACTATTCCTTGTAAGAGAAGGCCAAGAAATGATGCACCTCTCAAATCAGACAAACTCAAAGTGTGGTTTGAGTTCTGCAAAGAAAAACACAGACATCATTGATTTTCATGAAACATGAAAGCTCTCCTATGTCTCTGAAAACTTTCCAAAAAAAAAAAAAAAAAAAAAAAAAAAAAAAACAAGCATTCTTTTACTCTTAGTAAAATAATAAAAAATAAAATGCTAACATGAAATTATGAAGTTTCACTTGCCTTAAGCGGTCTTTCCTCTCTTCCAAAGAAGCTGATAAAATCACCTCTTCCTCACACAAGCAGGCTTCTGTGTCCTTAACTCCAAAGTTTAGTTTGAGTTCTGCAAAGAAAAAAAAGGGACATCAATGGTTTAAATAAAATATAAACATGCTTAATCATACTGTTGTTGCACTCAAAATGTGAAGTAAAACAGGCCAGGACACAGCAGAAACTCACATCAGTCTCAAAAGACTAGGTTATATCTTATTCTGGCTTTCCAGCATCTACAAAAGCTAACATTCTTTTAGTCTTAGTAAAAAAAAAAAAAGTAATGATAACATGATGGTATTATGAAGTTTACTTGAAGTTGATAATGCTCGAAAATATTAAAAGTTATGAGCACTGAAGTGCCTTGAAAAAAGTTTTTACCACCTGAATCTTTTTTATTTGATATAAAATTACATGAAATCAGTCCTGGAGAATCTAGAAAAGTAAGGTTACACTCTAGCCCGAACATCTACTTGTTCGACGCGGCCTGAAGTCGCCCCTGCTTCGCTTCGAAGGCGTGTCGAGTCCGCGATCTGATCTCGGCGAGGGGTACCTCAGCCAGGTCAGGCGGCTGCCAGCTCCATGGAAGCGGTTTAGCACCTGCTGGCTCAACCTCCGCAGTATTAAAGAAAGAATATATCTTTTCTTATGGATGTAGATCTCTTAAAAAAAAAACTCCTCACTACAGTCCCCAGTCTCAAACATTGACTGTCTCGCCACAGAATGCGAGCTAGTGAATCATTGGGGCGAGTCAGTAAACTCTGAGGACTTTAGCCTTCAAGGTTCAAGGGACGGCCCAAGGGTCTGACAAAGACAGCCCATTTATGATGGTCCACAAAGCTGCCGCTTCGTTGCTAGCAGCAGGGGGCCCGATGTGCATCCTGTTGGAATAAATCCAGCCGTAAACATGCTTCAGGATCCTATACAATGAAACGCAGAGACCTTGACACATGCATTTCCCGTTCTTTCGGATGGCACAAGCTTTCCGTTCTCAGAAATTTTAATGCATGTGAGACATCACAGCCGCAGACGGAGATCTTGAGGCCATTATCTTTCGGATGGTTTCGAGCGTGTTGTGGAAACGCATTCCCCAACATTCCGCAATGGGTGTTATTCACAGTTTGGTGATCGGGTACAACCATTCAGTTTTCCCTGGCCCCCCGCTTTTCCGCAGTGATTAGTTTGTCCCCACGATTTCGTGAGTTTTATGAAGAAAGAAACGCTAGTTGCTAAAGTGCTGCCACTGCAACAAGAGGTGTCATCTCTGCTGAGGGAGATAAAAGAACGATAGGTATGATAAAGTACATACCCCTCTCAGGTGATTGGAGTCAGGGTGTTGAACAGCCGAATTATTTGTGTGCCCAAATATGGCGTTCGTTTGCCAATATTGGATTACGGCTGTTTGAAATCTTGCACTCAGAACGAGCAATATTCAATGATGTTTGAGATAAAAAAAAATTCTATCTAGAGTCTCATGATTCAACCAAACAATAACTGAGTTTGGCATAATTGATCTGAAAGGATGCATACTTTACATTAGTCAGATCAACAAGAGACACCGGAAGTTATCTCAGATTCGCTTTAAGAGGACAATGGGCGGATCAATTACCGTTGTTCTTCCTTTCGGATTAGCCCCATACCAAAATCTCCTAGTATGAAAGGCAGGTTACTTTTATTAAGTTATAGGCTTAAGTAAAGTTTCAAGTAATTTTGACGTTTGGTAAGTATAACGTCGCATAATACTAATTGGTCAAGCCAAGCTATTATCTTATGGATCTCGTGGCATAAAGCCCATTTCTGAGAAGTACATAAAAATTCGAATGATTAACGTACAGACGCTTCCTATTTTGAGTTGAAAATAAGTAGATAATAGCACACTTGAATACTTCTTTTCGTAAGGGTAGCCCTGCACGCGAAAGACTCTTCACGCACTGCAGGGATGCAGTTCTGAAAACTGTTTTGGCTCCAGGGCATTTCGTGCTCAGCGAAATTAACTCTTTAGAGTTTGGCTACGGTACCTACGTAGCTTGGCAAGCACGCTCAGCACAAGTTTCTAACCGTGATCTCGTTTGCTATTATATACCATCTAAAGAGCCTGGGCGTCGACGAATCTCCAATAAGAGTGTTTTTGTTTAATCCCCTTCCAAGCGGATAACCTTTTTTGGGGATGTGATATGATCTGGACCTCTTAGCGCTATAAAGGGCACCGATGTGTCTCCCTACCCGTCGATATTCAGATCTTTCACTGTCAATGCCTTCGCCACTTCAAAGCATGCCGTACAGTGACGTGAGTTTTGTGCCTCAGACTTTTTTGGGTCTAATGGCAGCAAGCTTCCCCTGTAATCCATTTGAGGCTACTTCTCTGCGGCCATTTCAAGGTGACAAAGAAAAAACAAGGATTTCCCCCCGTTGTTATCCGCATAACACCGGAGTTTTACCGTATTCATCATCCCGTTGTGTTATTCACGCATCAAACAAGATACATAACACAGGTGTGTTACTGACGTTTAAATTCGGGTGACTTCGGTACCAATTTCCTTCGAGAAAGAAGTTTCGATTGGCGGGCCTGTATCTATTTTGCCCATGAGACTTTCACGACCAGACGCGTCATTGACAGGTTGGTGGGCGGTTAGGCCAAGGACGCCCCAAGGTATTCCACACGTACCGTTGGACCGTGATCACAGCGAGGGTTTTCACATAAACTAGATTGGGAGCGTGCTAGCTGGTCTTTCCTAGCTCTCCTACATTTTTCAAGACTGAAGAAGACGTCCTACTAGTGGTTAATTAGGAACGGCCACGCACCGCAGCTTGTGTGTCCATATTTGAATCCCCAAGTAGCGTTATGCTCTTGCACCCCCTATGCAGTCTGGCGAGGAATGTCTTTCGTTAGGTTTCCGCTCAGAACAGGTTCCTGTCGATCTGAAGCGTTTCACGTCCCTGGACGTTTGAACTTCGGAGTCGTATTTTGCTCTCGAGACAGAGCCTGGAAGAGAGATGTAGGTGTTTCACCCCCAAATCGATGAGCTGATGATTTGGCGTAAGCTCGTGTTGAGAATGGACGGTAATGACTTATTCGCGTCGAGCACACTGTCTCATTCCCAGCCTGATGATGCTCATGAAATTGTGTTCTCTGGATAAGGGGATTATAGCTCGAACGTCCCTACATTCCCCCCCATCTCCCCCCCTGGGCTGGACTCCTAGCCCAGAAATGGGCCCGACACCATGTGTAATGCTTTTTTCCCGCCGTTTCAGCTAATGTCAAGCTTTGTGTAGCCATAAATACGGTCAGACATAGTGGAATGACTATTTGTTGGTAGCTCCGTGGTGCCTACTCAAGCCATTGTTTGTGAGACTGTTTTCAGTCTGTTCGCGGTCTCTTCCGTGTGAGATTACCCGCTCAAACCGAACCCTTGCTTGTCACAATTCAACGAGAATGATCTTTGGCGACCCAAGCTAGATATATGGAAGCTGTGGGTGGGGCCCTCTGATCGTAGGTGAGTTTAATAATGTCCAAGGTCTTGTCAGCGTAGCTACCGAGACGCTAATTATGTTCTAGAGGCACTTTCTAAACAGAGCGTTGAATCATAGCCACGCTGCTTTCAAATGGAAACTGTTTACTACCTGGTGTAGACTTGTGATATGGATCTGGCCTTACTAGCGCTACCTCGTGGCTTTAGTACTTGAGTTTCTTCAAAGCTTCGGGCTTAGAGAGAGAGAAGCACCTTCTTGTAAAGTATACGCGGGTGTTTCTGGCCTCCATTTCGCTAATCATGCATACATAGATAGCTTCTTGTACTGGCCGTCATCCCCTGGTCTGCTGGATTTCCATCCAGGCCTAGTGACATGGGTGGCCTTTAGCGCCCCTGCACGAGTCCCCACCTTTTCAAAGCGGGATCTATTCCAATACTATAAGGGCTATCAGGATAATTCAATTTGAGCCCTTGGAAACTGCGTGGACTGAAAAAATCCCTGACTCTTAGTGAAAATAGTCCTACTGCTAGCTTTATCCTCCCTCAAGAGAGCTGGGGGATTTACATGTTTCTTCTCTATTTTAATTTCGGGCATGGACTACTTAATTGGATTGGTGAAGGCTCATGTGACTAAGGCTTGATTATGTTCCTGTGCTGTTTCTGAATCCTTTGTCGTCTCCTAGCAGGTGGTCTTGGAAGCCTCTCCCCTAATGAAGCGAGGCCAGAAGATCGGGCTTCCTTTGTCCCTGGGTGGGAGGCGCTTAAGATCTATGCTGATCGTACAGCCTGAGTGGGCGTGATCCTCACCAGCTGTTCATCTGTCTTTGGTGGAATAAAAATAAGGTGTGTGCTGTCACACAGGATACATGTCCCATCTGGCTGGGTGGAGGCTTACAGCATCCTGTATTTCCATGAGGTGCATGGGCCTGCCTCACTTCTAGGGAATCCGGAGCTCATTCCCATTTGCGGGGTGGCTTTCATCCTGCTTCCTTCTTTAGTAGTGGATCGTCTATAGATGATATATGTGCTATGCAGGATGGTACCTGGCACCGGTGCACTTCCTGGCCTACAGGCCCCCACAGTCCATAATTGAGGGACAGCCCTGGCCTCCCGGTCTCTTCTTTCCACTTGAGCTGATGCTTTCCCTGGAATCCCAGCCATCGCCAGGCACGCGGCTGGATGGTATAGCATTCCCATATCGGGTAGATCACCACCAGAAAGCATCTAAGTGTCCTAGTGAACGGGAACATCTTGGCTACGTGATGTAACCATGGTCTCCCTGAATAGGAATCGAGATAAGCAGTTCAGTTCGCATTCTGCACTCCTCTTTGATACGCCTCCCTTGGTCCATGATTTTTTTTATCTGGAGCGAATACCGCGTATGCATAGGCAGTAATTATGTTTACGCATTGCATAGGTCGGTGCCAAGCGCGGCATTTGGGCAATAAGCAGGATTGGTAGATGGTACAGGAGTTTCAGGATATCTGGCCAGCACCCAAAGGTGTTCCCATACGCTGACGCCATCACCGAGACATCCCCGCTCCTCTAGCCAGGGAACCGTGGTTATACGTAGCTCGAGGTGGCTTCTGTGTAGCATTGGTTAACTCCGGTGTGGGCACAATGAACACACAAGAAGCTCAACAAGTCTGAAATACTAAATGCTAAACATAACTTTTAACAATTGCAAAATTTCCTACCCAGCGGTCTCAACCCAGCATTTGGGTTGAAAAAACAGCCTAGCATTTTTTAGAGTGTAGTTAATAATATGGTATTTTACTTATTATTAAAAATGTAGCATTTTATAAAGAGAATTTTTTTAATAAAACGTATTACTCCACCTATTACTCCAGCCACACAAAATATGTGGCTTTTACTGTCCATCAAAATGATTAAAATATAGCAGAAAAAAAATTATGCCTTTTTCTTTGAGAACAATAATATTACATGTCATACCAACTGCCAAACACTTTGTGTAGTTGTTTAATGTGTCTGTCTAAAACGGCGCTCCAGAAGGCTATAATGGCAGCACTAGTGTGAGGGCATGTGATATT
>NC_056586.1:26725520-26743734 GCF_018340385.1 Cyprinus carpio | reverse complement strand
ATAAATAAATAAATAAATAAATAAATAAATAAATACTTTAGCTGTCTCTTTGAGCACAAATAAGAAACGCCACATCATCCACCCAGAACTAGAATATCAATTTCAACACTGAAAAGGTAGATATCCAATGCTGCTTTGTGATCTGGGCGTTTTTTCTGCTTAGCAATAGAAAAGGGAGATTAATTAGAATTTGCTTAACAATGCCATGGCTTTCAGATTAATCCATCTGACCTCTGACCTTCATTGAGCCCGAATGCTGCCTAGGAAAATGATGACAAACCAAAAGAGACTGAAATTGCTGTGATACTGTAACTATCCACCATTCCTTGAAATAGTTAAGAGTGTAAGAACTCTTAACTGGGGTCATCAGCACAAAAGTTAATTACCTTGCATGGTAATTAAGACCACTGAGCACTATGCAACAAACGAGACATTGCCTGAGAAATTTTACCCACACAGAAAGCACATTCCTCCGACATATACAAAGAGCAGCAGGCTAAGTGAACACTAATCGGGCCAGACAGTTCCCACACATGTAGCTTAACACCCCTAAATAAATCACCCCGTGACACAGTTTCACTACACCTCCCACGAAAAGAATTCCACCAGAACGTCCTCCCGATCGAGAACCAGTCAGGGACACACACAAAACCCCCCGGAAACACGCTAAATTTTTAAAACAAAAAAAAAAGAATATGAACTCCATACCCTCCTCAGCCCCTTTCAGTCATGCCAAAGACAGGAAAACAGACTCGCTGCCGATGTCAAAGGTCTTCTTTCGCCCAAGACTAAATTCGGAGTCCCAGTGGTGGGGGGAACAATTACCCTAAATCCTTCAGTGTCTCCACAGCTCTCCTGTCGAAAAGTGCTGCAAAACAGTATAAAAGATAGGACGAGCACCCCCTTTAGCGCTTTTTTTTTTGTCAGATTGTATATAGTTGGATAAAACAGAGCTGAGAGGGGCAAAGGTGTTGAGTTGAGAGGTTAGGGGAATACGAAACCGAGAAGATTGAGAGATGCAACACTCTCTAAGCTGATGGATAACACTTGGGGGGAAGTGGGTCTACCGAAAGCTGCAGGACCACACCAAAAAACAAAAAGAGGTACTAATTCCAATGCATTTCAATGCCTCATTTAAATATACAGCCTCCTTATTAGGTAAGAAACGACTCTTAACCTAAACCTTATTCGGAAAGGAAGAATAGTCAGTAAAATTCGTAAAAAGGTCGCAAGAGCCTAAATCTCGGGCGTCCCATGTGGATGGGGGGAACACCACTACCTAAATCCCTAAAATAAAATAAAAAAACTAAGTTAAAAAGTTAAAAAATAAAATAAACCCTTCAAAAAGAAGAACTCAAAAAAAAGAAAGAAAAAATCCTCCACAACACCTTTGTATAAGATAAAAAAAATCCCATATCTCTCCTAATCCGTACATTAAATCCTCTCTAACTACACTCCTCACAACAGTGCTACAGGGACTGAAAGCAGGGAAAACATCTTACAAATCACACATTTATACTCGATTAAGAAAGCCCAGAGGCACAATTATAGAACATTAGCTCATAATTGTGCTCTGGCGAAGGCATCTGCTGCTGCCGGGGACATTAGGTGATATGCTGCAATTTTGATTATTTAAGAGCTCACTGGGCGTTTCGTACTGTGTGATACTGACAAATAAGAGATAAACGTACACTCTGACGAGTAACCTTCACCTCAACTTCATGTGTTGGTCTCTGGTCCTGTCTTAAAGCGCTTAGAGTCACATGTTTCAGATTCCAACTATGCGGGACTTCAGGTGTGTTCTGAAAGTCAACCGAGGATCACATAGCAACGCTACTGGGTCCAGTGTCATGTGGTGAGCAGAAACACATCTCCTAGTCTCAGCAGCAATAAAACAGGTGTGCATGACACTAAGTTTTGTCGTTCATATATTGCCAGAATTATTTTATTTTTCAAATACAACGTGAATTGTTTGTGCAAATTTAAAACTGATGAATTAAGTATCATGAGCTAACAATGATTTGTACAACGTTTATTAATCTAGATTAAAGGTCATTGAATTTTATAATTATATAGTTATTCATATTAACAAAAATGAGTTCTGACACTCGAGTTTCATCTTTATGAGTGAGTCATTGAATCATTCACTCATCGATTTGCTCAAAAACACTGATTAATTTATTATGGATCAAGTGACTCTCTTTTTGAGCGAGTCAGTGAACCATTCACTCATAGATTTGTTGAAAAACTATTTTATTAATCAATTAAGCGCAAGTCATCAATTTGTTCAAAAACACTGATTTATTTACAAACTAATCAAGTGACTCTCTTTATGAAATAGTAAATAATTCACTCAAATGATTTGTTCAAAAAACCTGATTAATTCATGAATGAAACCAGTGATGGTCTCCTTCTCTTGCTTAAGCGATATAGCTTAAAAACACTATTGTTAATCTACATTGCTCATATTGCATTAACAAATGTTAATTCGTATACCACTTGAAGTGTATATGTAAAAAAATAACAATTATTCTTGGTTAATTCATGATTTCAAATGCATAAAATAATATTACCAAATTAAATTTATGTAAAGGCGCGACAAAACCAGCAATGAAAAGATTCACAACATACGCAGTACGCATTGTTTTTTTGACTTTTAACTGGGTTCTAGTACTGAGTTTCGCACGGGTCAGGCCGGGGGGGGGGGCCTAACAATGATAGTAGTTGCAGTGATTGACTTCCGTTACCCACAGAGGGAAACATAACAATGTTTGTGAGCAATCACAGAGAGGATGCGTCAGCAGTGTGGAGAGATGTAGCACTGCATGATGGAGAGTTGCCCCCCCCGAGGGGTTCGAGTCAAGCCTTGTTTTTTGGACGGGGGCTCACGGATTTAGTGAGTACATCACGTAACCTTAGCACACACACACAACATGGTTTCAGCAGAAAGATTCCCCACGGGTCTAATCTATCTCACGTTGGTCCACAAACACGTCTCCAGACAGTTTGCAGAGCATGAGTAGAGGATCGATCTTTCGTAGAAGAGGTACTGTTTAGCTTAACGCTGACCAAGAACGATGTAAATCGCAAATGGTGTTGAATGGTTGCGCAAATAAATAAATACATAAATGGTAATATTTTGAATATTACTAAATAACATAAAACAGAAATATATAATATAAAACAATTTATTTTTATAAAAAATATATCTTACATAAAATATTTATTCCATTTTAATAATAAAATTTTCAATATTATAATATTATATAAATATTTAATATAACATAAAATACAAAACAAAAATAAAGTAAAAAAAAAAAAATAAAGTAAAAAAAAATGAATACAGTAAAATAAAAGTGTTTACTTCATCGTCTGTTATATTGCTTAAATTTTTATTTAGCTGGCAAATAAGGAAAGAATTAGAATCTAAAAAAGCCCAATAATTGTGGCGATATCAAAACCTACATGAGGCAAATACTGTGACTAGAATTTAAAGTGCACATATTAATTAAATAATAGTGTCAGTGGGAATATTGAATATCGTGAAATTTTAAACAAATGGGCAAAAAACTTTTTCTCTTTTTTTTTGAGAGTTTGAGTTGAACTTAGAAAACAGGGATACAAAGCCCTACTATTTTGGTATTTTATATCACGCTGTCATTTTTTATGGCTAAGCACATAACTCATTGGGTCATGTGTCGAGGTGCTTCATTACAGAACGGACCCTCTGTTCCTGATCAGTTGCGGTTCAATCTCAACATCTTCTCCACAGTCCTTCCGACTCTGACTGTCCATCACAATGGGCACAACTGCAGAAATAGTCAGGAGCTACAATGGTTCCTTGTTTCCCCGGCAGGCAGCAGTTGTCGGGCCAGCGCTCCCATAGCAGCGATTAGATGACACCTCGGCAGGTCTGTGTTAATTCTTCGTCCACTGCCAATGGAAGGGATACACAGCAGAGTGATGCGATGCGGCCTTTTATCTCGCATCACAATGATAGATCAGGTGTAACACAAACCGCTGCTCAACAAAGCACAACGGGAGCGGACAGCGCTGACGCCAGAGCTGCTTGGAACAAAATCCCAGTGTGAGACAACCGAGCGGACTCCAAAACATAAGCCTGTTGCGATTAAAAAACTGTCCATTGCTGCATCTGGCTCAAGTCTGCAGCTTTAAAGTATTAAGACAGCCTGAGTTACGGCTTAGACAATTCCTTGTTGGATGACAACATGTGACTTTTAAAATGAAACAATACAATGTGACTCGCTATATTGTATATTAAAATGATTAATTCTAATTATTTAAATATTTCAATGTAATTTAAAAATATTATCTACAGTGAACGCGGCATATGTGTATAATACTTAATCCTGGAAGTACATTATATCGGTTACAAAAACTAACGACAATTTGGAGGCTTCATTTAGTTTAACGGAAAGGAAAACTTTGGTGTCAAACTGTAAACTCTGTCATTCCCACAGCTGACAGCAGAGCTAGCGTGTCAGTCTGCTCTCCACAGCACGAGGACAAAATGACCAAGAGATGATCTGCTAAAACAAGCAGACAGCTGAAACAACTCCAGTCTGAGGGCAAAAAAATACCTCTTCCCAGAACAAAGTTGGCTTTAAGTACTCGATTCCCCAAAGGCTGGAAATCGAAACTGCTGTTGAAAGTTGAAAGCCCATATATTCCATGCAATTGTCATCTCCTCAACCGTAGATGAATAAAAACAGAGCAAAAGGGACATAAGGGAATCCCTAACAGTAGCCGTCTTTGTGCACGTTAAGCTGTACTGCTATGATTCCTCTGGACAGAGCCACTCAGTTCTCCAACAACCACAATGTCTAGCACATGTTATGACTCTTAATGTCCCAGAAGGATTCAAGAACAGACAAAAACTAGGGTTCAGGGGCTTAAAAAACAAGAGAATAAACCAATTAATGACAATAAAAACACATGTTTAAAGACTTTCATTCAATCATTTGTTTCTGATATTTTAACTATAATGTCAACATTTACCATGCGTGGTGTGCTGTGATATGTAGCAGAAAGCGTCTTGTATCTGGCCATACTAAGTGTGTGATTTATGCTAATACAGGATTAGCTCATCTTTTGCAATAAACAGTTCGCATTTATCCGCTGTAGTAGTATTGCATTTATCTTGTCAGGAAAAAAAAAGGCAATATAGAAAGGGTTATACCCTCGGGCTTATCTGACCCCTTATGAAATGAAATGCATAGATTCTCTGACAGTGGCGTAGGGTGTTTGGGGAGTTTGTGTGGAGAGCGATAATAAATATCCTAGCAGAGAGCAGCTATCCGATAAAGACCAATACTCTGAGCGCTGGAACAGCCAAACCAATCTTCCTCTCTAATAAGCCAGTCAATCCTGTTGTTTTCACACTGATATGCAATTCATTGAAATGCGCTAGAGTGAACTGAAACCCACTTTTCTCAAAGAAGCGTTGAGGACTCATTGATTTACGCAAGGGTGGTTAACTCCAGCACCTTATCAAAACTTATCATCTAATGAAATAAATTAATAAAGCAGGATCCTTAAGCAAGTATCTGTCTACCGGAGATAAGATGGTATAAAGTGTGCTAAGCCTCTGTGAATGAATGTACGGTGGTCTCTCAAAAATGGTAATGTGATTGTAATGTAGTCCCTGGTGATGAACTCTACGAGACTCATTTTCACCATCCAGTGATCACTGTCTGACCTGGCAGTTACACCTTCATCAAAACATTTATTACGGACATGGACACTCATGGATGCTTACAGGGGGCTACAACGATTTGAGTGCAAGGGATGAATGGAAATATGCTGCCAGGTTTCTATCCATTGACTTTAAAATTTCCCAAATCTGGTCTATTACATTTAAAAAAATAAATAAATAAATTGCTCTCTACTTAAGAAAATACATTTCTAATCTCTGAGAAATGGGATATGCACCATAACTATAATAAATTAATATAAGAATAAAAATATAGACGGTATATTCCTAGTGGCTAACAAGTCAGTGTGACTGACTAATCTTAAACTGTAAAGAATATTTTATTACATTTAATAAAATAAAGTAATTACTTTTTAAAAATGCATTGATAAAAAATTTAATTTTTTTTATTTAAAAAAAATTTAAACAAAGCTTACAAATGGATGGCAAATAGTGGATTGCAAACCCAAAGCAAAAAAAATTTTATTTCCACGCCATTTGGTTCTGAATTTTGTTCACTTTCATTTTACAGAATAAAGCTAATGCAACCTGGAAAAACATCTCAAGCTATGCATCGCGAAAGGGTGATTCTAGCCTTTTCGGGCAAAAAGTCAAAGTCTAAGACATGTTCCCTGCCTTTTCCCTTGAATCTGACGAAAGACAGAAGCAAACGGGCACCTGAGGAGAGCCAACAGGGCCACCCTGAGAATGAGACGAAACCAAGTTATGTTGATCTCGTAAATAAGGCTCAAGATAAGTCTTCAAAATCAATTTCAGGGACAGTATAGATCCAGAGGGCAAATCTGGACATCAAAGGGTCTACAGCAGAAGGAAGTTATGTATGTAACCGGTAAATACACATCTCATTTTTCGCCACATTTAGACTGTGGCCGAAAAGTGACCTGGGCACTTTCAAGCTTCTAGTCAGAGTATGTTTGATAGCACACGTGATCTGTCGGTGGAGTACTTACACACTGCTTGCTTGCCCAGGACTTGTACTTTATTTGCCGACAGCAAATAACAGCGTAGTCGCCCCGTTTGTTGCCCATCGCCTCTGGGCAAAAACAAAAAACCACCTATCGCCACAATGGCAGTATTCTGCAAGATCAATTGGACGTGGCCCGTCAAACAGACAGAGGGAGGAAATAAGGACTCAAAATGGCACTTGTGAACCTAAAATAACTTCTTACATTCACATTTGGCCAATGTGCTCTGAGTATGTACAGAAAACTGAACACTGGTCACTGCCAAATCACGGTCAACGCCCCTTAAAGGCACAGTTCACAAAACTAGAAATCGAAATCCTTTACTCTCCCTCACTTCCAAATGTTCCCAGAAAGCGAGCTTTCCATAGCAATGTTAACTAATAACCAAGTTAATAATGTCAAAAAGTTTCTCACTATAAATAACATTTTTTGTTGTTGTTTTTTCTCTCAAAAGAAAGAAAGGTCCCGACAGGGTTTGTGACAGGAGGGTGAGTAAATAATGACAATTTATGTTTCTGCTATATGTCGTGGCCAAAAAAAAAAAAAAAAATGTTTTGCACCAAGATTCAGAAAGATAAAATGTGTCTTTGTAACTCGATTAAATTCCAAAATTACAATAACATTAACTCAAATCATATAACATAAATAATATAATAAAAACAGGAAATTATTTATCATTTCATATAGTTTCTATATTATGTATAAAAACTAATGTAAAGATGTAATAAATATATAACCGGGAAGTATCTCAGTGATACTAAAATAACACTGACATGTATGAAATTCTACTTTATCTGAATTGATGCAGTCTGCATGTGTAACGAGGAGGCCAGCGAGTAGGTGCTTGCTGTGCAGGTCAACCTCACTCCCCCTTAGAGCCTCAAGAGACACCACTAGCGACTGATCGCTAGTGGACTGCATGTCATTTAGGCCTCCTTGTTAGTGGAGTCTTGCGCCCACACCCAGCGCAGACTGAGGTCGAGGCCCCCCTCGGAGCAAGGACGAGGTTGTGTCGTGCGAGGACCCGGGAGAGCGGGGTTTTTAACTTTTTTTTTTTGGTGCCGTTGGTGCCGGACCCGGATGGGAGTGAGGTTTAGGGGGGTGAGTGTCACGGGAGGCCAGCGCGTAGGTGACTGTGCAGGTAAACCTCCACTCCCCTGATCCAAGAGAGACACACTTTACTATACTGACACTAGGTGGCTGTCAGTAATGGTGCCTCCTATGTCTAGTGTGTCGTTCTTCACACGTATACTCGGATGCGAGGCCCAACTTGGAGAATAGGAAAAAGTGTGGCGGCGAGCGACCCGCTGTAATCAGAGGGGTTTACCCTGGCAAAAAACCGTACATTAATTTTTCGGGGGGTTCTCAGAAAATAAACGCTCGTACAGGTTTGTGACATGAAGCCACGTGGTGATGCGTCACTTCAGCGTCCCTGCAGCTGCAGACATGCAAGATTCATCTTCACCACTGCGAAGTGTTTTCACACACTCTTTTACAAAGGACAACTCTACTTTGTGTCTTTAGAAGTTTTGTCAGTTTAATAACTTGAAAGTTTTACAGTCGGTTCATGTCGGGTTCAGTCTTTACTTTTCATATGATAACATCGCTGTGTTTTAATGCGTTTTTTAAGTACCTATCTTCACGTGAATCAATCTTGGCGATCGAGGCTTCACCTAAACTGAAACTAATGGGTGCTAAGTTTTTTTTAATGAATCTTTGCAAATCGCCCTTTCCTAATAATATGATAATTACCAAGCAGTATTTACACCTGTGTTAAGTAAACCATCCATCAGCAGCCCGCGGAAACCCAAAACCTCCTAGAGGAGTGGAGTGTCAGCTAGAGCCCATTAACATTTTTGGAAGAAGGAAACATGCTACAAAATGGGCTTGCTCTGAAGGAGCTGTTTTTGACAGGGTCGTCACAACAAAAGGTGTTTTTTACGCTATCCTTGAGAAATTTTTAACCAAAACCTATGTGTACAGACTTTTCATTAAGACCCTAAAGAATCATATCAAGTTTGGAGGAAATGGGCATCGATATGACCCCATTCTATGTTACTCCCTACTTTAATTCCAAACTGACTCACATTAAAAACAGAGTTTTGTTAAATGGGTCATTCCTTCCCATACATATTTTTTAATTTTCTTACATTTTCCTTTCCGGATGCCCTCCAATCTTGTGCAAACAAACAGCGTTATACATGCGTATTGATGTGCATATTTGTAGCCACTATTGTTTCCCTTAACCGCTCCAGCTAGCGGACACGTCACACCACTCTCCTGTGAAGTGATACCTGCCCCCGTGTGAACGCAATCATTTCGGTGTTTAACATGTCAGCGCTGACAAAAATATGCGCCGCGCTTCACGCTTTGCAGTTTTGAAAACCGATCCATAGAGTGATGGGCGGACGGAGAAGTGGGCATAATTATATGAGCATAATTTGTTTTATATTATGGTTTGCTGTCTGTCTTCATCATCCCCTTTACATGGTCTTGTGTTAGTTGTCACTGGCCGCCATAGCATGATCTTTCTTTGCACTCGGTGTTTTTCCTTCCCTGTGTCGGCATTGGTGTCACGACAATTTTACTCCGTCTTCTGCGTCGGGCTGCGTGCATTAGTCTGTGGTTGGTGGCCACAGGGGAAACGCCAGAGGAGAGGGAACACGGAGGACTTGTCTTCTGTGGGATGTCGTTCTTCTCAGCTGCAAAAACCACAAAGACTCACCAAATACAGATGACAGACACACACAGGAGCACAAATGCAAAACATTCGACATTCTTCGACCCGGTGAACACACAGAACGAGCCGTTCTGAATGTTGCCATCTTCCAGACGTTCTGTAATCAGACTACAAACCAACTGCTTTGTATCTTCTCCATGCACAAGTCACAGCAACTCTTACTCAGCTTTTTTCCTTCTTCCTCTCTGTCTCAACGCCCTCAACACTCATGTTCTTAAAAAAGCTTTCCAAACATTCCATTTTGGCTGGGAGAAGAGTAAAAGGTTACAGTTGTCACCGTTGTAAACTGTTCTACGGTTAGTACAATTATGTTTCCTAATGTTCTCTATCGTTCATTTCTATTAAAGTCAACAAAAAGGCAGAATTCTTACGCACACTTGATCATGCAGTGGGCATATTGCTGAGTGGAGCATGGGCTACACAAAAAGACAACGAAAAAAAGATATAAGAAAAACGAGGAATAGGTTTATCATAGTAGGAGCATTTGGGCGGGAGATCATGCACAGGTCGGAGCAGCATTATAGTAAAATGTTCCATATAAACTAAAATTTTTATAGTCGATAACAAGAACCAGAAAAATAGAAAATATGAAAATGGGTTCATAGGATTAATGATACGATTATATATATATGAACTCTATATTATATATATGCTGATTATATAGTATTATATGGCCTAGGATAGGTAAAGATAGATTATATTATAGATGTATGGATTAGATATATTTTATATATATATATATATATATATATATTATATATCATATACATGGGTGTTGTGATGTGGTGTGATGTGTGATGTTGCTGGGGAATTTAATATTCATAAAAATGTAATAAATGTATAAGAATTTTATCAATATCTGTATATCGCTAATATACCAAAAACTTATATATTATAATTTATTAGGTTATTTTAGTATTCATTAGGGATCCATTTTAAACTATCATATATATTATATATAATATATATATAAAGATGACGATACGAAATTAATATTATAACTTTCAAATTGACTATAGTAAACACAACATTAATTGTTTTATGTTAAAACAAGCTTCAAATTCCAATTTGAAAAGTTTTATATGTGATTAATTAGGTTTAATTAGAATTAATAAACATAAAATAATCATAAATATTAAATCAATTGTGCTGAATATGTATATAATACCTCCATACTTTCCTGCTATAAAGAAAATGAAAAACGTTAGCACCAATTTATCGGTGAACGCGACAAAATTATTTATCACAAATGGTAAACGAATAGTTGTCTATACTATCATAATACCATCATATGTTTAGTCATCTACCCCAACATTTTAAGACTAGTGCAGTGTGTTTTACCGACTGTTTTTGTCCCAAATATTGGAGGCACGACCATCAATCTATGCATTAGCAACCCCTTGCTTTCTATCGTCCTCCCCTATTTTTGGTTATTCTTTAGTCTTGCGACTTGACCCTTTTGAACCGTGTGTCCAAGCAGTTTCTGGGTATATCCCATGTGTTTTCTGACAGTGTGATCGATTCTTAGACAGTTTGTGTATCCAAGCATTGTGGCGGCATCGGTTTAAAAGGAATGGGGGTGTAGTCATGGGATTCACAGAGGGTGCACTAGAGAGGAGGTCCGCGTCTCGACGTTGGTCCTGGCATCACAAATAAGAGAAGCGATATTATGACCAATCAAAAGGCTAGCTGTCTGATGGATTGATGGCAAGGGTTCTTCTGGTTTTTGGCCGGCGCTTCTCTAAGGCACCCCGTCATGTTTTTCTTTCCGCCAGCATCTACTGTTATCGCTACCGTGTCAACCAACGAGAGTTTCCGTGGCAGACTAGGAGGGATTTGCCAGGACCAGAAGGAAAGCAACCAGCCTGGAAGGAGACACAAGCAGCAGTCCGGGACTACCGATGAGTGAAAGCAAAAACGGGAACGCCTGCGGGTTGGAGGAACGGTTTCTATTAGCAGCACAGTGCTGTTAGTTGAGCAGCCTGGTGTCCAATATCCCGCGCATGGTGTCGATGCACGCAATGAGACCAGTCAGAAGGGCAAGCGGGTACTGAGCGAATAAGGCGATGTGGCACTAGGACGGCTGTGACTAAAGGCACCGTGAATGGCACCTCGGGTTCTGGGCGCGTCCAAGGTAACAAATAGAGATGTGTGCGTTTACCAGGTAATCGGATGGCTTTGAAAGGTTGGGTGACAGGGTCAAGTCTATATGGGCCGCGGGCGTCTCTGAGGAAAAACACACACACATTCGATAATGCACCAAGATCCTGGATCTGGTGCGGCCATCGGTCTGATAAGAAAACCAGGATTGTGGAGATTATCGGAAGAGAGGAGTTTCCGATGAGAAGCAGCCAATTTTCGTTTGGGTTATGCGTGAGAACGGGCAGCTACAATATACTAAACACCATCTGTGAATACTTGTCAAAACCATACCAGAATAGCAATTATATATTAACATGTAATATGGCAAAATATGCAATCGGCCCTATTATTATTTATAGATTAAACAACTTAATACAAATACATTGTCCTATAATTATAATAAAAAAACTTAAATAATTATATATATATATATATCTAATATATATATATATATATAATATTCATAAATATATAATAGTTATGCTATAATATCTTTTGTTTTTTTTTTCTTTTTTTGTTTATGTTTTTTGTTGTTTTTTTGTGAAAACAGTCAGAGATTCAAATATTTTTATTGCCAGAAACAATACATTCAAAACTGGTTCGATTAAAAATATACTCACCGATCTAACAGAAAACACACTGATGTTCAATCCAGCAACTGTGAAAAAGTCCCAATTTCCATTTAACAGAGTCCCCCCGCATGAGCAACTGTTACACGCTATTAGTGTGATTTCTAAACTAATACAACTCGATGAATACACTAATTTATGTTTTACCATTTGTAAAATTTTAAAATATGTGTTTAAAATTCTCAAGATTTGCGGTGCATCCTGAATGCGACAATTCAATTTACTGTATGCGACTTTAAAGTCCTGATAGGAAAACAAGTAGCAGTAGCATGTAGTACCTATCATAGTTATAAATAGTACTATCTGTGTCAAGTACGTCAAGCCTATTCAAGGAAGCTCTACAATCACGGCCAGGAGTTCATATACTGGTGAATGCTCCCAAGCGCAACTTATGAAACACTAGCCATAAGACCAGTGATAGCTAACAAGGTATCTACACTTTCATCGTTCAGGCAAACTATAGCTCGCAGATGCTCGAATTCAGCTCAGTGTCCAATCCATCTGAGGGTGACACAAATTTGACAGCGGCCACTTTAAAGCCTTGTGGGGGTTGTTCTGATTGAATTCTCCTTCTGACCCCGCGGTCGAACTGCGAGTTAAACTATCCACCTCCTCACTTCCCCGACGGACGCTCTACGCTGCCCCCCCCCAGCCTTGCATCTGCTGTCAGCCAATCAATAAGCTATTATGGCTCACAAAACAGCAAGGTGAACTCAATTACCTATAATATGGAGTACGCTAAGCACAGGATCGGCACTCGGGTAATCCTGCTTGGAAAGGGTTTAATGAGGGGGAGCACACCAGCAGAGGCAGAGGAGGGCCAAGCGGGAGACACACAATACACCACACCACACTCACGGACAAAGCAACTGACGGCAACAAAACCCGCAGCTGTGTTGAAAGCGAGGATGTCCTTGAGGGACACTGCACAAGTGGTGCACAGAACTGGGGAGAAACTCAAAATATTATTACAGTTCCCACGGGGTTTGCACATATTTCTGGTGGGTCAATTAAACATAAGTTTCGTTCACCGGATGGCCACCGCTGAAAACCAGAGCCAACAAAAACGCCAGGACTATAAGGTGCTAGGGTTTATGTGCTTTAAAAGAAAAAGGTGCCAGCACATTGCTAATTTATGATTTTTCGTAGGGGTAGCAATGGAACTTTTATAAACAGGGGGGGCTAAGTTACCATGGCAGATAACAACAACACAAATAACGCGTGAAAGCTCCAAAGTGTGGTTGTTCTACGTTAAATATTATGGGAATACTGAGGCGGGCTCGACAACATTGAGAAGCACCGGTGTTGTATGGGGAGGTCTCATTTAGTGCAGACAGACCCAATCCTAGAAATCTTTCGGTAAAAGTTAGTAATGGACTTTCTACGCGAGGAGGGGAAGACGGGGTCACGCTTTAACGGAATTAAATGGATGTTTATCTATTCTCATCAATAAAGAAATCGAAGGTAACAAGGAGCTCTCGTACTGACACTAACGATACCAGGGGGGTTAGACTACAAAGATTATTGTTATTTAGAACCGGGAATTAATTCTATATACCAGTATATGTAGCAGCAATAATTACTTGTCTCAATGTTAATTAATTAAAAAGAAATACAAGGGAATACAATACAAAAGAAAGGAAAAAGACAGGTATACATTACGTACTTTTTTTATAAATGCGCAAAGTAACTATGAAATAGGATACATGGGAAGAAATAGTTCACAACATCAAAATTAATAGGCATATGTTGAAAATAACTAAATAAGCATATTTTATATTTACATTTTTAAAAAAGTGTTTACCACATTTTCTACATACTCTAACTCAAGCTTAGCGCAATAACAGGCGAATTTATCCGGTATTACCAATGGTTCTTGGGAATATAGGGGAGGGTTGTTTTTTTGGACCTCTCTCTCTCTTGTTGGGACGGTTTTAGCCACAGCAAGTACCAACGTTCTCATTTGGACAATGGTTGTACTTCTTAAGTACTTTGTGGATTATACGGCTCATAAGGGCGGGAACAAACTGTGTAAAATTTGGATTTTAACATGTCTGTTGTCTGTTAAAACTAGGAGGGTTTCCAAAACCCAATCGGGGGAATTCTCATAGCCTGACACACTGGAACCGTCAAATCAGTAGTCCGTGGACTGATTCCGGGCAGGGGCACAGGGTGTCTCAGAAATATAGAATCACGGCCAGTCACCCCTGGAGACTCCAGAGAAACCTTCCCCAAACCACCGTTTCTCAAAGCACTGTGCTTTGTGCAGACAAGAGGAGGGTCTTATCCAGCGTTCATGTCAATCATTTCATCCATTAGTTCTTTTGGACAGTCTTTTCTTTACGGGTTGCGCCGGGAAAAACAGGGGTAGGGGGAGGAATGCTTACAGTTGGGACAGCCACACCAAAGAGACGAAGGGAGGCTTCTTGTGAAGTTGGGGTGACATTAGGACGAGAATCGGCAGAAGGGTTCTAGCTTGGCTACATTTCTGGGTTTTTGACAGTGAAATTGACCAATTTCACCTCTTTCCTGCAGACAAGGGGGAGAAGTAGGCGAGAAACTTAGCGAAAACAAAATCAGGACAACATGAGAAGAACCTGTAGATATATGACAAGTCTCTGAGCAGGTGGATCACCCTATGCAAACACCATTAAAGGTCTATCAGTCAGGAGGAACGGGGAAGCGGACAAGGTGTGAGTTTAACAGGGGGCAGAATGGGGCGGGAAATCGAACTACGTCTGACGATGGCTGAAGAGGCCTCTAGGCATAGTGGCTAATTGAGGAAGATTTAGGTTACTGACGCTCTGTTTCTCAAAGATTCAGCACAGCTAGTTCTGGAGGAGGGGCCAGTCACGGTCGTCTGATTTCGTGACATCGAAAACTGCTCCCAAAGTCAGAGTCAAGTCGTAATGTAACTTCCAGGAGGATTTTAGGAGCACTTTAAAGATGAAGAGTAAGCCAAAGCTAAGTCAAACGCACCTCTCCTCCGCCAGATCTCTATCGGGGGTAGGGTTCAGGCTGACCCTCGCCATGCTAACGATAGTTACAGCTACTTGTGTGAAGGACAGACGGTCCCTGTCCCATCGAAGTGTTTACTCTCCAGTTCGTCTGTCAATCTTTCGGAAGCCATGTAGGCTGGGTCTGGACAGCGGCAAAACTTCACAAAAACATTCTTGTAACAAAGGGTACAATGACAAAGTTTCGGAATTTGACAAACTAAAAGAAGCCATGTAGCTATGACCAACAGGCAACCAAGAAGGCCACAATCATAAAGAAGATGAGCAAATGAGGGCACGACGGAATGCATTGAAATAGTATGTCCACGGGGCGTAGACGAAAAGAACTATCCGAGTTTAACTGTAGTTGGATCACGTTAATCAAAGAAAACTTTCCAGCAGAAGTAACGGCAGCTCGGAGTCTCGAGAAAAGACCGGAAAGGAGACCTATAAGACAATGCGGCCTGATTCTAAAAAAAACGCGGGAGAAAAAGTTGCTCAAAATCTCTGATATTCTGCTCATCTTCTGAAATAACTGTTAGGTAAATCCTTTCTGGACTCCATAGTTGAATTGAAAGGCTTCAAGCGACGGCTTAACCTTGCTTTAATAATACGCTTAAGTTTAGCAGCGTGCAGAGCAGGACAGCAGGTCATAAAGAGAGCTTCAAAAAAAATAAAACATGGAAAAAAAAAGAAGAGAGAGAGGCGGGGAGAAAAACACACTTTCCTCTCAATCCCAAAAGGCCACGGGGGAGATTCTCAAATCAGAAGTGGGGGGAATTGTTATGAGACAGCAGCGGGACTAATACAATGGGCCCTCTGTTGGAAGGGGGAAGATTAAGCCTCCGAGTCCCACTTCCTATCTGGGCCTCCGACGAGAGGACGGGAGGACTGTACAATCAGCCGTGTTATCACAAATGGAGTAGTCAGCCCAGCCAAGAGGAAATCACTCTGAATCACATGGAGTCATATCTACAAGGCTCTTGCCACAGGCGAGGACCTAAATGAGTTCCGGCTACGTTGTGTTTATCAGGACGGGCGCACAGGGCCCAGGTGGGGCGGCACTCGCTGCAGTCAGCACATTCCACTCCCTTCAAGGCCGTACAAGATGTGTGAGAACAAACTGAAACGCTGAAGGGACAGAACTCTGAATGAACCCCTATAAAGAATCAGAACAACCAGAAACAAACTATAATTTTAGGCTTAAATTGAATAGGTAATTAAATGCCAGATTTTTGCCATAAACAATTCAATAAATTTAAAGGTGCACGCTAGATGTTTAGGAATGACTTTTGCGCTAAGCCAGCTGGTTCCAGAGGGATTTAGGCTTGTATTTGTGGACGTCTCCCTCCCCGTCCATTAAAATGAGCCTCAGGAGAAGTTATCTCACCTGTCTGATGGACTGTGGTGCTTGCCGGCGCATTTGCGTGGGGATCAAAGCGCGCGTCTGAATGAATGCTGGGTCATGGTTGAGAGGGCCTCTAACTTACCACCGATTCGGCACATCTACCTGCCTTAGCCTCATTTCATAGCAGAGGCCCAGATTGCCCAAAGAAGATCTCAACATCCCACCATCTGTTAAAACTATGCGACTTTTTTGTCGCTCACAAGGGTAACTCAAAAAAACGTCTTCGGTCTTCTTTGCCGGTAGGGATTTTTTTATTGTTTGCTCCATGTCTATCTATGCAAAATGTGACACGATTCACAATATCTGTAGGGGAAACAACCTGAGTTGTGTTTAACGATTATATTTAAACACTCCAGTATGCCAAAAAGGGGAACTTATTCCCGCGTAGTCCAAGCTGTAGAGAAAACATAAATATTGGGTAGTTTTTTTTTCTGGAACAAACCTTATCAGAAGACTAGTCACTAAAGTTTATGATTTCTTCACCCAAGATGCTCTGGAACAGATACAGGAGGCACAGACGGGTCACACTCAATCCATCCTGAAGTTTTGTGAATCACCATCTTATCCAGCTCCTCGCCACACACACTCATTACTGCAGTGACACCTTTCCGACCCCCTACTTCCATGTGTCCATATCCCTCATCTATGAGCGCAGCAGTGGGAGATCTTCGTCGTCCCACAAGGGCCGTCGCAGAACAAAGCCCCTCACACTCCTTCTTGCCAGTTCCTGGTATCCTTCTCAAGACACAGATCGATGGGTTTCTGTCCAATTCTCCGCCACGTTCGTGAGGACTTCTGAACCAACCAGTCACCGTGATCTTTCCTGTCCAAACATGAAGGTCAACTTTTTTATGGTGCACTAAGCTGCAATTAGAGAAAAGAAGCATAATATAAAAATTTGTCCCATCTGTGATTTATAAAGTGATAATTATGCCTTACGTTACTGGTCAATAACAAATAAAAATGCGGAAATTTTTAAAATGATTTATAAAAATAAAAATATTATTAAGAATGTTAGTATATCAATTTAAACGAATGTCTTTATGTCATTTACTAGACTGACCAATAACTATGTTAAGTTACGCTTGTGTTTTAAATAAACACAAAACAAAACCATAAAAACTAAGTTTGGTCGTGATTCCATTATTATTTATGTATTATTATTAGTAGCGAGTATTATAATTATTATGGAAAATATATATCATTTCAATTTACTTGTTTTTGCGAGAAAGATAAAAAATAAAATAAAAATAAAGTGTTGCATGTGGTGTCCAATAAAAACCTAAATGGCCTATTTCTATTAAAGCGATTTATTTATTATTATTATTATTATTATTCTTATTTTATTAGTATTATTATTATTATTATTATATAATGGAAATATTCCCACTTACTTAATTAACCTGAATAACTAAAATGTAATAAATACAATAAAAATTAAAATAATTATTTTTTTTTTTTAAAATGCTAAGTACATTTATAAAACAAATATTCAAAAGTATGAAAAATCACAATATATAAAGTATGAAAATGTGTATGGATTATTTCGAATTGCTAAAGATCACACCTACTTAACTGAGCAGCAACACAACTACCTATA
>NC_056586.1:26721039-26725213 GCF_018340385.1 Cyprinus carpio | reverse complement strand
TGATTAGACCAATATCAATGAATCCCAATACAAAAAAATTCCCCATATTGGTCCGATTAAGGAGGATGATGGGCCCCAAGATATATGATCTATATAATATATATAATATATATATATATATATCTATATATATATTAAGCATCCATAGCCACACTTCCCAACAAAACGCAATATCACACATCTCCAACTAGCCACCTAGTATGAATGAGATGTTGGAATAACATGACGAATAGCAGGGCAGATGTTGCGTGGGGAAAAAACCGGATCCCACCCAGGGCCCCATGGGGGACCGGCACCCCCAAACCTGTGTGAAGCCATATTCAATGATTAGCTGCTTAGCCCGTTGAGTACAAAACAAGAGCTAGTGTGAGATCTCCAGAGAGCGCGGAGGAGCATGAATCACACCGGAAAAAAAAAAAAAAACAGGAACACATGCACTTATCTTCTCATTGGTTTTCTTAGGTAATCTCGTCCATCCCCCCAAGCGCTTGTCAGTAAACTCCCCTCAGGCACTGTAATTAAAACACTGCAGATGCAGTTTTATTCCGTGGGTTCCTCCCTTGTAATTTCTGGGCCATGCTTCAAATGTCCACCTGTGACGCCTAAAGGCGAGAAACACACCCAACAGCCAATTAAAGAGAGCGGTCGGTTGTGTGACTATTACCCATACTGGGACGTCTCAAAAGCAGATGTGAGGAACACTGGTCGTCATGCTTCTCTCAAATATAGTTCATTTGTCTCTCTCCGAAAAACAATTATGTAATGGCGGTTGGTTTTACTGCGGTTCAGGGGGAAGGGGAAAAGGCCGCTACTTGTGTAGCTTACTGTTAAGTCTTCTGAGAGCCAAAATTCGTGATTTGCCGCCTTATTCTCCTTCTCCGTACCAAATAAAATACACAAAATCACCACTCAAATTGATTTCCTGAAATGTTCGAGCAGAGGGTATGAGTGGTAGGGTTGAACAGGTTCTGAACATATCAGGGGACGGGACATGTATAATTGACACTAAAGAATCTCCAGGGAGCACAAACCCCTTGTTAGTCTGGTCAAAACGTTTGACTTCTTATAATAACATAATGAAAACACAAGATATGTCCAGAGCACAAACATGGACAAGTGCCAAACAGTGGAAAAGCACGCTGGCGTGCGGAGGGGTGGGGGAAGAAAAGGCAACGGCCATAGTGGAAGTGCATCTGCACAGCTATGATGACAGCTATAATGGAAACGGGGTTTTGGTCTGAATATCAAAGGCGGACCGGGGAGCAGTGGGAAGCACCACAGATTTGTCGTGGAGGGGAAACAAACTGGGATGGGAATCTCATGAGAGGGGTGTCATCCACCTTTCCCCCTGCCGTGTTTCACAGTGTGAACCGTCAAACCTGATTTTGTGTCTGTTCACGACAGGCAGCTCCTCCTTCACGCACAGCCCTGAACCTTTTTTTTAACCTTTTTGTCATTTTACTGTTACTTACATAATCAGTAACCTAGAGGAAATGAAGGGAACGAATATTGCGGAACATGGGATGGGAAGGAAAAAAATAAAATAAAAAAAACTTAAAAATGGAATTGGGAACTCGGGGGAAAACGGCACAAGGCTAGATTTGAATGCTCACATGGATTCGCCAACACAACCTATAGCGAATATGTGGCATAAGATTGACAGTCCACATAATGTTAGTAGCAAAAATTGTAAGAACTAGCATAATCAACAAACCTTTAACTTCTAGCATCGAGATTGGGGATATGAAAAAAATTTTTCTATATAGACTTGGATAAATTGTTTACCCACACTGAAAAAAAAAAAAAAAAAAACTGTAATATTTAGATTCATTGAATGTCATTTCCCGGAGAGATTAATAATAGTCTCTCTTAGCGCCAGAGACTCGAGATTTTTTTTAGAGTTTTTTTTTTTTTTGTTTTTTTTTTTTTTTTAGAGAGGCACTATTAGACGTTTCCACACGTCGCTGGCGGGCGGTTATCGGGGTCTGGCGTACTGATCCACATTCGCACCGCACACGAGGTCTTAAGAACTGGAATAGTACATATCTATAATTAGAAGGCTTCATTTTCCACATGCTGCAGTTATTTAGCATGCCTTAATAAAGGGACAAAGAGCTGACTTCCTTCTCAGAATTATTACAGGGATAATAATGTTAGAGGGCTGTGTCTAGAGTTTGGGAAACAGTTTTAGCTATATATGGCACATACCGTGCGTGTCGAAAAAAAATGACTTCTTTAATAAGGTGGGTGAATTATGTTTTTTTGACATTCTTTCCAGTTTAAATATTCTAAAAAAGTGCAGTCTTTCTGGGTCGTTTTTTGTGTTTGGTTGTTTAGTCACATGATCCTTGCCGCGAGTCAGTCTGTTGTTATGCCGCTCAGGAAGCATTACTTATTATCCATCAATGCTAAAATTGTGTGATTTTGTGCGACTTAATATTTTTTGAAATAGTAATAATCACACATGCTCTTTGGCTACATTACTAAATGTTCGGGCAACTGTCACGTTTGATCCCACGTTTTAAGGATTCTTAGACAGTTTAGAACTGGGAAGGAAAAAACCAGTTTACAAAAGCCAGGTTGTTAAAACGACTGATCAAGTAAAAGTACTAGAGATCCATACCTTATTTAACACTTGTAAAGCTAAATCTAAAATAAATGCCGACATTACCTTCCTGGCCCCAGTCAATCCTTTGAACACACCCGCCATACCTTTATCATTTAGTGTTAGCGGGGTGCACTCGAAACTGACTATTTCCTTTGATCGGCATGTCATTAGCTGTGTTTTAGAGTGCGGAGGGATAAGACCTGCAACAGACACAGCTGTCATCCTTAAACGACCGCCAAGCCTGAAACTACACATTACACAGAACACGGCCCGAGCATCGGGTAGTGTGGTGAACAGTCGTGGGAACAGGAAGCTCTTAGGGAATAAAGCCAGTCCCATCTTTCCTTTCATTGCTCTCCCTCTCATTCTTTGTCTCCTACTGTGGAGTGCATTAGACTCTAACAAAGGGTTAGGGTGACACGAGGAAGCAGTATAATCCCCCATGTTTCATAGTGGGAAGGGAAGGAATAACAAAAAGGAAAACATGGGTAACAACAAAAAGGGCTTTCGGGGCAAATTTCAAACTTCCAGGGACGTACACAGGGCCTACAACGATTCCTGCCCA
Organism: Cyprinus carpio; assembly: GCF_018340385.1. NCBI lineage: Eukaryota > Metazoa > Chordata > Actinopteri > Cypriniformes > Cyprinidae > Cyprinus > Cyprinus carpio. The sequence continues at coordinate 26,722,040 of NC_056586.1, read as the reverse complement.
GAGTGGACCCATGTTACCTCATCCGCACCGCACCAGGAGCGCTCTACTGTACGTGAAGTTAATAATAAACCCACAACAGATCTGCGCTAAGCGCCGTGTTGCCTGGGCAAAACATGGCTGTGTTGTGAAAGTTTGGATTAGATTTTATGAGTTAGCCGAGTGTGCGGGGGTTGGGGCGATCGTATTCAAGTGGCGATTAACTTAAAATAAACTTTAGAAAAGGGAAAGATTGTTGTACACAGTGTTTTATTGTGGTAAGAGTGCAGCATGCAAAGGACCGAAACATTATACAATTTTTGAGGTCTTAACTGCACCTTTTCGGGGACGGGGTTTTCTTCGAAAACAGTTCGTCTGACATTCCTTAGTGTCAGTTGCAATAAGAAGGAGAGTGTTGATAATCCGAGAAGGTGATAGACTTTTTCTTTCGTGCCTCTGACTGTACTAGTTTTGGAATGGAGAAAGGGAAGTTTAGGCAGGAATTTCTAACCTCCTGGCGCAGGTTTCCATCTATGGTTGGTAATTATCATGTCGTGGCGCGGGGGGGCTAAGCGAGGCGCGGGAGCGGACAGGCAGTGAGGGTTTTGGAGCTTTGCCACACGTTGTTCATTATGGTCCTGTTGAACACCTTATTCAGACTAAGCAGCCGGAAGGTCTGCGGGCCAAACCGCCCGAGCTTTCCTCAGTCGGCTCCCAGAACAATAACACACAGTATATCACCCACCGTTTGATATACCGCATGATATTTTCTCACTTTTTATATTCTCTGAGCCTCACATACTCTCCCCACCAACTTCAACATATACAAATTTCTGTTTTGTTTGACCAGCACTGGCCTTGCTGTGGAGCTACAAAAACACTAAAATCGCTAACTGTATTAACCATGGAATTTTGAGGGTCAAAGAATCAAATTTACTAATATCTTATTTACTATTTATAAATAGTAAAAAAAGAGGGCCTCGAAACAGAATAACAATAGATACAAGGTTTTTTTTTCGGATAAT